>NW_026706310.1:0-34761 GCF_029867415.1 Vicia villosa | reverse complement strand
TGTGAGAAGAAGGTGTTAGAACAAGATTTGTTCTGATCAATTATCTTAGTTTTGATGATAACAATAATATGAATTTTGCTTAAGATAATATGGTACTCTAATCCAATGCAATTTCCTTTTCAGGAAATATATAAAGAGTATGCATAATTCAGCGCTCAGAAGCTTTGTCTCAAAGGGTTCAGCATGCAACATCAGAACATGGTCTGGCAAGACATCAGAAGATGGTCGAAGCAGAATCAGAACATGGGTCTATGGAAGCATCAGAAGAACATGAGATCAGAAGCACTGAAGTTCTGATGGTATCACGCTCAGAAGCACTTCAAGGTCAGAAGATGCTTTGCACCAAGCTGTTTGACTCTGATGATATTCAAACGTTGTATTCACAAACATCAGATCAGAAGGAAGTACAAGTGGCAAGCTACGCTGACTGACAAAAGGAACGTTAAAGGCTATTATAGGCAACGTCAGTAGACACAGCGTGAACAAGGCTCGAGGTAGTTGACAAAAGCGTATAACATTAAATGCGATGCTGTACGGAACACGCAAAGCATTAAATGCACTCAACGGTCATCTTCTCCAACGCCTATAAATATGAAGTTCTGATGAGAAGCAAGGTTAACGATTCTGAACAAAACAACTCCTATTAACTTGCTGAAACTCTGTTCTATTCAAAGCTCAGAATCTTCATCTTCATCAAAGCTCACTACATTGCTGTTGTAATATATTAGTGAGATTAAGCTTAAACGTTAAGAGAAATATCACAGTTTGTGATTATAGCTTTTAAGAAGCAATTGTAATACTCTTAGAATTGATTACATTAAGTTGTAAGGAACTAGAGTGATCGTGTGGATCAGAATACTCTAGGAAGTCTTAGAGGTTATCTAAGCAGGTTGTAACTAGAGTGATCGTGTGGATCAGAATACTCTAGAAAGTCTTAGAGGGTATCTAAGCAGTTGTTCCTGGAGTGATCAGTGTGTGATCAGAAGACTCTGGAAGACTTAGTTGCTGACTAAGTGGAGAACCATTGTAATCCGTGCGATTAGTGGATTAAATCCTCAGTTGAGGTAAATCATCTCTGCGGGGGTGGACTGGAGTAGTTTAGTTAACAACGAACCAGGATAAAAATAACTGTGCAATTTATTTTTATCTGTCAAGTTTTTAAAGCTACACTTATTCAAACCCCCCCTTTCTAAGTGTTTTTCTATCCTTCAATTGGCATCAGAGCGCCGGTTCTAAGGTGCAAGCACTTAACCGTGTTTAGAAAAGATTCAGGAAGAGAAAAACGCTTCAGTAAAAGATGGCTGATGAAACTGGAAAGTCTACACCTGCATCTACATCTGGCACTGCTGAGCAACACAACGGTAACAATGGTTATACTAGACCGCCGGTATTTGATGGTGAAAACTTTGAATACTGGAAAGATAAACTGGAAAGTTACTTTCTTGGTCTAGATGGTGATCTATGGGATCTTCTGATGGATGGTTACAAACATCCAGTAAATGCCAGTGGCGTAAAGCTGACAAGGCAAGAAATGAATGATGATCAGAAGAAGCTTTTCAGGAATCATCATAAATGCAGAACTGTTCTGCTGAATGCTATCTCTCATGCTGAGTATGAGAAGATATCTAACAGGGAAACGGCCTATGACATATATGAGTCCTTGAAAATGACTCATGAAGGAAATGCTCAAGTCAAGGAGACTAAAGCTCTCGCTTTAATCCAGAAGTATGAAGCCTTCAAGATGGAGGATGATGAAGACATTGAAAAGATGTTTTCAAGATTTCAAACTCTTACTGCTGGATTGAGAGTTCTTGACAAGGGATACACCAAGGCTGATCACGTAAAGAAGATCATCAGAAGCTTACCCAGAAGATGGGGTCCTATGGTGACTGCATTCAAGATTGCAAAGAATCTGAATGAAGTTTCTCTGGAAGAGCTTATCAGTGCCTTGAGAAGTCATGAAATAGAGCTGGACGCAAATGAGCCTCAAAAGAAAGGTAAGTCTATTGCATTAAAATCCAATATCAAGAAATGCACTAACGCTTTTCAGGCTAGAGAAGAAGATCCTGAAGAATCAGAATCTGAAGAAGAAGATGAACTGTCCTTGATCTCCAGAAGGCTAAATCAACTCTGGAAGAACAAGCAAAGGAAGTTCAGAGGCGTCAGAAGTTCAAAGAAATTTGAACGTGGAGAATCTTCTGATGACAGAAGATTTGACAAGAAGAAGGTCATGTGCTATGAATGCAATGAGCCTGGACACTTCAAGAATGAATGTCCAAAACTTCAGAAGGAAAATCCCAAGAAGAAGTTTCATAAGAAGAAAGGTCTTATGGCAACCTGGGATGAGTCAGAAGATGATTCAGACTCTGAAGATGAGCAGGCTAACTGTGCGCTGATGGCGACAGAAGATGACGGATCAGAATCTACATCAAAATCAGATTCTGAAGAGGTATTTTCTGAACTTACTAGAGATGAGTTAGTTTCCGGTCTAACTGAACTTCTGGAACTCAAGTCTCAGATCAGTCTCAAATACAAAAAGCTGAAAAAGCTATTTGAATTTGAAACAAAGAAGCTTGAGTTGGAGAATTCTGAATTAAAAGAAAAACTTTTAAAATTATCCAATAATGTTGGATCTCCTTCTGATTCAGAAAAATCCACTCCTAGTCTAAACCATATTCTGAAAGAATATGATTTAAGTTTCAGGAAGTTCTTATCTAGAAGTATTGGCAGAAGTCAGCTAGCCTCTATGATATATGCTGTGTCTGGAAACAAAAGAGTCGGCATTGGTTTTGAGGGTGAAACCCCATACAAACTTGAACCTGTTGATGAAATGAAATTCACATACAAGCCATTGTATGATCAGTTCAAGTATGGCCACTCCCATGATATTAGGCACACTTCACATGCTCAAAGTTTTCACATAACACACACCAAAAAGCATGTGACACAACCTAGGAAATATCATGAAACTCACATTAAAAATTATCATGCTGTTCCTCCTATTGCTTACAATGTTAAACCTAAAGTCAATCAGAACTTGAGGAGAACTAACAAGAAAGGACCCAAGAAGATGTGGGTACCAAAGAAAAAGACTATTTCTTTTGCAGATTCTCCTTGCGACAGAGAAGATAAAAGTCAACATGTCATGTCACCTGGACTCAAGTTGGTCTCAACAATTGAAGGGAAGAAGGACTGTCTTCCAAGTTCTGGTACTTAAATCTGTTGAAGAAACTATGTTCGTAGGAGATCAAAAAAGAAAGCTTATTAGTCTTGGAACCATCTGTTTTGTTTGTTTCTAGAGCAATGATGTTTCGTTCTTGATTATCCTGAATGCTCTAAATGCTACAAAATATACAATATTGGAACATTGATTGTGGACGAATCAAAAAATATTTGGTTTGATGATAAACTTGTTTCTGATGAAACAAAGCAGCTCAAGAATTTCTGCAGATACAGTTTTGTCTTATCAGAAGCTGCAGAACAAAGAAGTGAATCTCCAGAAGCTGTGTATATCAGAAGTAATGGATCAGAAGATCATTCAGATTTATATCAGCACACTTCAGAAGGAGTGTCTCCAGAAGAGAAACTTGATCAATTTAGAAGCAGTGATCAGAATCAGAAGGCGTAAAGCCTATTGAATATTTCACACCTGTCATCCATTATCTGATGATGAACACGTGTCTCTACGGTCAGTACGAAGCGTGCAGTTGAAAAGACGCCGACCTAGGTAACTGTATTTAATCATTTCATTTACCATGCTATCTCTCCTAATGTCATTTCTCATTTAATGCAAAATGATTTAAATTATTTTCAAATCTTTTAAATAGCCCGCTTCAACTTCATTCTTTTCTCCGCCTCTCTATTGTGTTGTACATTTTTTTTGCTGCATCTGTTTTTCTTTTTCAAACCCTAGTCTTTGTTCTAATCTTACGACATAATCATCATGAACTCTTCCTCTTGTTCATCTTCCTCAAAAGAAAGACTTACTTCTTCACAAATCCTTCTACGAAATTATGAATATGCTCCTTTGAAAACTTGCTTGATACCCACGAAGGACTTGGAGGTTTTATGTGAAACTGCTGTGGACTTAAACAATCTTAAAGTGAATGGCTTTAAGTGTGATGCAAGAATCCTTGAGCAAGGATGGTCTAAGTACCTTAATAGATTGGTTGGTCCAATTTATCCTGATCTTGTGAAGGATTTCTGGGTACATGCAACGGTTACCCCAACGGCCATCATTTCATTCGTGCTAGGGCATGAAGTGGTTATCTCTGAAAAACTGATCAGAAAGCTATACAATCTGAATGATGAAGAAGGTTGGTCTGGTTTTCGACACGCATCTGTTGATTGGTCGATAGTTGAAAAACAAATCTCTAAGTCTTCTGGGATTGACTCGAACAACACAGGCACCTTGAGGCCATTTTATAGAGTATGGGCTGAGATTATTCTGGGTTCTCTTCACCACAGAAAAAGGATGCTCTCCTCTTCTTACATCAGTCCAGATCACAAGCACACTCTTTTCTGCATTGGCAAAAAGACTGAGATCAACATTTCTCACATTCTGTTTGAGAATCTAAAGACTTCAATCCTTGAGTCAAGAGAAGAGGAAAGGGCGAAGTACCCTCATCTTTCAAGAACGACTATTCCGTTTGGAAGAATGATTTCAGACATTCTTACTGAAAGCAAAGTGCTGGACTCCATCAGAAAACTCAATGCATCCCATTTGCTTGGAGTAGTTCAAGGTCCCATTTTTAATGGTGTGGATTTGTTCAGATTAGAACTCATTCAAAATGTACCTTCTGTGTGCCCAAGCTTTCCTGACATTCTCTCAAGAAGAATTGCTGTTGAAGGTTTTGCCTCCTTGTTTCAAGAAGAACTGCATCAGGTTGTCAAGTCTTACCTGGAAGATTGTGTTAGGAAGCAATCAGATATTGATCCTGCTTGGATCCGTGGCAGAGTACTTCCGTCCAAGGCTGATCTTCTGAAGAAGGATCAGAAGGAATTAAAGGCTAGGCTAAAAAGAAAAGCCCAAGAAGATGAGGTTGAGAAAGCCAAGAAGTTGAGGGTCACCTATGATCCTGACAAGGTGGACTCTGAAGAACGAAGAGATAAAAGGATCAGAGATTCCTTTCGCAGAACCAGATCTTCTTCTTCTGTACAAATCTCCAGAAAGTTTTTTACTCCACCTCCTTCTGTCCCTAAACCATCTTTCCAATCACCTCCATCTGAACCAAAAATAAACTTCACCTTACCAAATCCTTCTCCATCATCCTTCTCCTCTCCCATTCTAAACCCCACACCTTTAAGTATTCTTCCCCCAACTCCTTCTGATAAATCTTTCTCACCAATTCCCTTTACAAATAATCCATCCTCGTCTCAATCTATCATTTCTGATATTCCATCCTCATCAATCATTCTCTCAGATATCCCTTCTTCCTCATCCACCGCACCTCCACCTTCTATATCCCATCCCTTACCTACCAGAAAATCCAAACCTTACTGTCTTCTCTACCCTGACTACAAATTCACCTTCAATCCGCCTGAACCTGAACCCTATATCTTCCTGGAACTTTTCAGACATAAGGTGATTAGCAGTCTAGACCTTCTGAAGGATGCATTTCTAAATGGTCTGGATGATGTTTCTTCAAGAAATCTCTGGAGAAGATTTCGCAAAGATTTTCAAGTAGAAGCAATGGGAGTACAGAAAAGACTAGTGGCTGCTGCCCCTGGTTACCCTGGTTACCTTCTGGAGGATGATAATGGTATATACTACCATCCTCTCAGAAATTGTGTTGCTGCTGAGGAGAAGCCCTTTGTGGATGAATTGGAAGTAGCAAGACTGGCTGCTGAAATGGAAGCAAATCCATGCAGGGATATCGTTATCTTTATTCCTGATTATCCTGTTCTGCTCGGAGACTTCAAGACTCTCTTTGACTATCTGAGGGAAAACCCTTCTGAGAAAGATCCAAGCTTGGTCATTCCAGAAGTTGTTGACCCACCAGAAGTTGAAGGTCCTTCTGCTCCCAGGAATCTAGCTGCCATTCTTCAGGCACTTGAGAATGGAGACTCGGAAATTCCTGCTGCAGAATATGGAGATGCTTCTATGCAAGAAGCAGATGCTGAAGATCATGTTGCTGAATCAGATCCTGTTGAGGAAATCCCTGCAAATGATCTATCCATGGAAGCTACAGATCAAGTTGCTATTCCTGTGGTTGAAAGCGGTGAAGCTTCTTCTGATGAACCTTCTCGTCTTGCAAGGACTCTGGAAGAAATTCAGAAGAGACAGGATGAGCAAAGCTCACTCAATGCTGAGTATAGAGCTTTCATGGTGATGCAAGATGGACACAACAATGAGGTTCAAGAGATGCTGGCCAAGATCTTGTCAAGGCTAGGGCCATCTTAGATTGAGTCTGTGTTGTTTCTTTCTTTTCGTTGCATCTGTCTTTGTGCATCTGATCTTACTTATCTTTATGTACTTCTGTACCTGCTGTTTGAACTTCAATGAAATCATCTTCGTCCTCCGTGTGTTTCGTTTTGTTTGTCTCTGAATCTTTTTTGCTTTTTGATGATATGACAAAAAGGGGGAGAAATATGTGATAAATGATTTGATTTAATCAGTTGCTTTTACTAACAAGAACTGCAAGTTCTATATGGTTTAAGTGTTTTGCAGGTATAAAGAAGTGAAGAGAATCTTCAAAGCAAACACCAGAAGCAAAACCATAAGAAGTGTTATTCTGTAAAAAGAATAAGCTCATGGAAACTGAAGCAAGCTGAGTGCTGTCAAGCTTCAGAAATCAGAAGCAAGAAAGAAGAATGAATCAGAAGCACTGATAATAGAATTTGATCCATATTTGTCTATTTGCTCTGACAAAATTCTATTTGCTCTGATACATTATTTTAGCCTATATGGCTCTGATACATATCATGTGTTCTAATATACATTTTATGTTCTGACTCGTTCGTGCTGACTTTTGTCATTTAGTTTTTGTTCTGTAACATTTCAGGATGTAGAGATGCTCTGATGGTGCTCTGGTACATTCAACAATGTTCTGATACAAATCTAGCATGAAGTGATGTTGGTAGAAATTCAAAGCTCTGAAGCTATCCGAGGGAAGCAGAAATCAGAAGCTGTGAATATTCTAAAGATCCAGAAAACTCAAGTTCTGAAGCTGTCCTAAATGGAAGCAGAAATCAGAAGCTGTGAATGTTCTGAAGATTAAAGAAACTCAAGTTCTGAAGCTGTCCTAAATGGAAGCAGAAATCAGAAGCTGTGAATGTTCTGAAGATCAAAGAAATTCAAGTTCTGAAGCTGTCCTAGATGGAAGCAAGAATCAGAAGCTGTGAGTATTCTAGGGATCTAAAGAAATTCTAGTTCTGAAGCTGTCCAATGGAAGCAGAAGTCAGAAGCTATGAATTCTCTAAAGACAAGAAGCTTATGTGATCGTCTCTACCGAAATAATCAGGGAAGTCTTTTATTAAAGTTCTTCGAGTATTTATTTCAGGGGGAGATTATTTATCTCAGGGGGAGATTGTTAATCTCAGGGGGAGACATATTCATATGCTTATGCTATAGCTGTGTAATTTGTCTTTTGCCGTCTGCTCTTTCTGATCGCAAATTCATATCATTTATATATGTTTTTGTCATCATCAAAAAGGGGGAGATTGTTAGAACAAGATTTGTTCTGATCAATTATCTTAGTTTTGATGATAACAATAATATGAATTTTGCTTAAGATAATATGGTACTCTAATCCAATGCAATTTCCTTTTCAGGAAATATATAAAGAGTATGCATAATTCAGCGCTCAGAAGCTTTGTCTCAAAGGGTTCAGCATGCAACATCAGAACATGGTCTGGCAAGACATCAGAAGATGGTCGAAGCAGAATCAGAACATGGGTCTATGGAAGCATCAGAAGAACATGAGATCAGAAGCACTGAAGTTCTGATGGTATCACGCTCAGAAGCACTTCAAGGTCAGAAGATCAGAAGATGCTTTGCACCAAGCTGTTTGACTCTGATGATATTCAAACGTTGTATTCACAAACATCAGATCAGAAGGAAGTACAAGTGGCAAGCTACGCTGACTGACAAAAGGAACGTTAAAGGCTATTATAGGCAACGTCAGTAGACACAGCGTGAACAAGGCTCGAGGTAGTTGACAAAAGCGTATAACATTAAATGCGATGCTGTACGGAACACGCAAAGCATTAAATGCACTCAACGGTCATCTTCTCCAACGCCTATAAATATGAAGTTCTGATGAGAAGCAAGGTTAACGATTCTGAACAAAACAACTCCTATTAACTTGCTGAAACTCTATTCTATTCAAAGCTCAGAATCTTCATCTTCATCAAAGCTCACTACATTGCTGTTGTAATATATTAGTGAGATTAAGCTTAAACGTTAAGAGAAATATCACAGTTTGTGATTATAGCTTTTAAGAAGCAATTGTAATACTCTTAGAATTGATTATATTAAGTTGTAAGGAACTAGAGTGATCGTGTGGATCAGAATACTCTAGGAAGTCTTAGAGGTTATCTAAGCAGGTTGTAACTAGAGTGATCGTGTGGATCAGAATACTCTAGAAAGTCTTAGAGGGTATCTAAGCAGTTGTTCCTGGAGTGATCAGTGTGTGATCAGAAGACTCTGGAAGACTTAGTTGCTGACTAAGTGGAGAACCATTGTAATCCGTGCGATTAGTGGATTAAATCCTCAGTTGAGGTAAATCATCTCTGCGGGGGTGGACTGGATTAGTTTAGTTAACAACGAACCAGGATAAAAATAACTGTGCAATTTATTTTTATCTGTCAAGTTTTTAAAGCTACACTTATTCAAACCCCCCTTTCTAAGTGTTTTTCTATCCTTCAGAAGGCCCAGTCGAAGTCGTGTCCGTACGAAGTAATAAAAAATAAGACGTAGGCGACAAAAATGGAGAACGTGAGAACAATAAAAGGAGAATTTGGAAATTTTGAGAGTACACGTGGCATGCAAAGAGACAAAGGCTTTCAAAAAGCAGTTACACTTTTGTATTATAAATAAAACCTTGTAAATAGTTGTATGAGTGTTCAAACTTACACAAACGGGTACGTTGGCACTTAAAGTAACCAAGCTATGAGCGAAATGAGACAAGCAAGGACAATGTATGTTTGAGTCACCAAATTTCTTTCAATTTTAAATGTTATGTCATTTATCTTTTTTCCAAGATTTATTACTTTTTAAAAGTTTTGTCTTTTCTTTTCTAAGTTCTTTAAACGCTACTTTCTGAAAAATAAACAGCTTCGACGCCGTGTCGAATTCTTTTACAACGTACTTCATTTATAAGCTCTTGTTAAAACACTTTGGAAACTAAATCATTTTCCTAATATTCCCTACTCGAACTCGCAAAGTAACATTTCCAAAAAGACTAGTGTTGTTTACCAATTTTTAAGGTAAACAAATTGGCACACCCGGTGGGACAGTGCTAATAAGTTTTTAAAGTTGTTTTTATCAAGCATTTTTTTTACGCGCGTAGTTATGTATGTATGAAGGGTTAAATAAGTTTTTGGTCCCTATAAATATTGCAGTTTTCATTTTTAGTTCTCCATGCCTTTAGGCAACGGTTTTTACAAAAAAAAACCGTCGCCAAAACCAACTAAAACTGTTGAGAAAACCCAGGAGGGACTAAAAATGAAACTGTAAAATTTATAGGGATCAAAAACTTATTTAACCCATGTATGAATTTAAGGAAAGGAAAATAATTGTCTGAAATGTCATGTTCTAGCGCAGACACTAACACTTTTAATTCGGCACATACACAAAGTACTGCACCAAATGTGGATGTCATATCGATGACGGTCACGACACTAAGTGTGACGGTTTTGTTTCTGATAAGGATGTATGCCACTAATGGTTCGACGACACCGGTCGCTACAAGACCAGAACACGTAGGATCTACTTTTAATCCTACACGAACATTATTCCAAGTTGGTTTGATGCCTCTTGGACAATACCTGTATAGTATGCTCTAGATTATGATGACTGGCCTTCAGTCAAACGTGTTAACTTACACTAATAAGGTGATGGCCACGTGACATCAGGGTGGTTATTCGAGTATGCCTACCATGGCTTTAGGTTCGAGTGGTCGAAAGGGTGGAGTAAGTTACATTCCCCAATAGACGGTGTCTCTGTGTCGCACTCTCGCGAAAAATGAACAACAGAGTCGCCACTAACATATCTATCCTAAAAGGAAAGGAACGCCATCAAACCTAAAACGAATAAGAACAAGGTCTTTCGACCAGAGAACTAGGTACGGGAGTCGATTACGCAAGGGGAAGGTACTAGCACCCCTCACGCCCATCGTACTCGATGGTATCCATCTATGTTTGTTTCTATCTAAAGGGCGTGCTATGTCTAAAGCCTAAATGTGAATGCATGCAAAAGAAATACGGGGAAAAGAAGGAGTTATCCTTTTCAGGAATCAGAAATTCGTAGTTCGGCTCACATGTTTCTGTTTGTTTTTGTGTTTTTTAGTTAGGCGGAGTTACCGTTCGCGCTATTGCATATGGGGACGGTCTACGATGCGATCAAGCGGAAATAACATGCCCTTAGATGCCGACGAGACAAAAGAAAAAGAAAGGATTTGGTTTGTGTCTTTTAGGGTAATTCCATGGTGAACAAAACCCACAACAAGGCTTCACATCACTTCCTTACTTTGTTTAGATTTGAACCTTTATTAAGTATTTTGAGTGTTTTTTGATTGGTGTCTTTTAAAGGGGAATTTATTTGTGACTTGGATCATACCAAAAAGTTTAAGTATTTAGAGAAATACACCGAGACCTACACCTCAATCATTTTTCTAAGTAGCGGTTAAGAAATACATTGAGGCCTACACCTAAATTATTTCTCTCCCACTAAGTAGAAAAGAAATACACCGGGGTCTACGCCCCAATCATTTCTTTCCCACTATAAAAGAAATAGTAGTATGAACTTCGTCGATATTTATTAGGTTTTTAAAGTTGAAAAAGAAAAAAAAGGAAATGAATAAAGGGGGACTAACCTAATACACTACCCTAATTGTTATTGTTAAAAGTCTAAATCCTAATTAAGACTAAACTAAAATCTAAGGGGAATTAACTAAGCAAAAGAGATGGGAAAAAGTCATTTAAGTTGACTAAAGTCAACTTTAACAACTAGAGGTATTTTAGACATTTCACAAAATATGAAAGTATTCATAAAATTAAAGGAATAAAGTCTAGACTAAAAGGAAAATATTCACAAGTACAATGGTATTTTTATTTAGCCTAAAACTATTTTTTATGAATTAAAACTAAAAACTAAGTATTTTTATTTATCATGAACCAATCAAAATTAGAGAAAAAAACAACAATTAAAAATTCTAAAAAAAGAAAACCAAATATTCCTAAAATTCTAATTGGGTAGAAAATATATTTGTCATTTTTACTATCTCTATTTAAAAAAAAAATGAATTATCAAGCAAAAGAATAAAAGAAAACTATTTTTTTTATTTACAAAATCTGTCAACAGGGGGCTGAATTAGCAATTAACAAGGAACTGAATTTCTTTGGTGGGGCATTGGGCCTCAGCGTCAGGGGGTGTAGAAAGCAACAATACTGAGCCAAAACGAAAACATGCGTGGTGGTTAGCAATCAGGGCGTGAGATTCAGAAAAAGATTCAAGCCCAAGTACTCAAAATGATTCATGGCCCATCAATCCTTACCCATGTTATTTCAGCTTGTTTTCACTTTTATCATGTGGTATCAGCATGTATTATTCTAATAAATCAAATTCTCTGCATATTGACAAAAACGTAACGTGCACACACCTTGTATCAAGGGAGCTTCTATGGTAAAGTTGTCAAAATGACAACTTTGAAAAAGTCATTGGGAAATGGATTTAGTGTTTTAAGAGAGATGTATAACTTTTATTCTTTAGATTAATCTAACGGTGAGTTTATTTTTTTATTTTATGTATAAATTTTTTTTAAGTCAATCTCAATCTCATTCCAACAGTGAGAGACCTTATTATATATTTTTTTAAGTCAATCTCAGCCATTAGATATGAGATGTATAATTGTTATCATGGATATCAATCACACTAAAACACACCTAATATTGCATATTAATAGTCACATTGAAGATTCCAATGCTTCAAAATACAAACTAATTGTAACAGATTTCAAATTAATAAAATAAATGAACAGTTTTATTTAATTAATTTTTAAACATTACTAAAAAAAATTAAAAATTAAAAATTAATTAAAATAGGTTTTAATACAATTTTTTTAGAATATTAAAGTTTTAATTGTTACTTCATTCAAAATAAGTATAATTTTTTTTAATATTAATTTTTTTTATAATATATTTTAAAAATAAGACTTAAGTGTAACTTTGATCTCCTTATTTAATCTTTTTCTTGATTTTGATCTCTTATTTTAAAATGTTAATTTTTAAATTAAAAAAATAACATGATATATCATATTTATTAATTATTTTTTAAGAAATTCAATTAAAATATAATGTCTAATTTAGTTTGAACAAATTATTATGTTACATATATTTTAAAAAATATAATATGTAACATATATATTTTACAATTATTTTTACTTAGCATACAAATATTATTTTTATAAAATATTTTAGAATAGTTAAAATAACCACTGTTGCATATATATATATATATATATATATATATATATATATATATATATATATATATATATATATATATATATATATATATATATATATATATATATATATATATTTAAAATATTTGCATAAACTATTTTCAATTTCACGCCAAAATGTTATATATAACCACTGTATATATATGCCTCCACCTTTAAACATTAAATATGTATATATTATTTGTTTAATTGTCATACTAAAGTGAAATAGATTATGTGTGTGTGATGTATGCACTATATAATCCTACGTGGCATGACTAAGTTAAAATGGCAACTTCACCATAGAATTGCCCTTGTATCAATTGGTTCATGGGGTTTTTAAGTGACTAAAAGACAAACTCAAAAGCCTAGCCAATCACCATGTGACAAAAACAACAAAATAATGGGAGGCCATGACAAATCAGAACACGCCACGTAGGCAAACGGGGGAATTCATAAAATATGATAGACGCCGGAGATGCCCACTCCGGTCGTCTTCTCCGACTGCCTCTGCCAGAGATACGAGCCAAATCGCCCAGAAATAAATACCAGAACCACCATTCCACTCGGATTTTCACACTGAATCTGAGTATGATCTTAGTTTTCCCCAAATCTTCCTCTAACATGCTAACCGAACCACATCCTAAAACCCTAACTTGAAAGATTTTCATGGAAATGCCAGATTTTTACGTCAGACCAAACCTTATTCCACATAGAATCTAAACATGCAACTAATATATTCAAACAACGGCTATTTCATGTAACATGAATCCAACATCAAGAATCAAAGTTTTATGCACAAAATTCACCAAGCATACCAATACATGCCCTATCATGTTATCTATTATGCTTAGAAGGATTAGGAAGCGTACCTGAAGACGATTCGGGATGAAAAAGAAATCTGCGGGAAACATCACATCTCTATTCGTATCCACACGTATATGACGAATGCTTCAATAACCACTGAGTAAGTTCTTGAATCCAAAATGTCAGAAGAAAAATTTACCGGCATGACATTGTTGTCGAAATATGCAAGATTCTTCGCTACGCTTCGGAGAAATAAACTTCGAGCTACCACTTCACTCTTTGTGACTGAGATCGAGTACGACGAACGCTTCGAAGAATCTCGGTGATGATTATGAAGAATGCTAGATGATATTGTTGCATGAAGGATGATGACGAGTTTGAAGATGATGATGTTGATGGAATTCTTAAGGATTGAACGGTTGTTGATTAGTGAATCTGAAGAAGCTGATGATAGCAATGAAGAATGTTGTTGATGATTGTAGAAGAACATTGATCATTGATGAAGGTTGTGTTGACAGTTATGGAGGTGGTGCCATGATGGAGATGAAGGTAGTTGGTGATTATGGAGTGTTGTTGAGAGTTTGTTGAAGGTTGTTAGGGAGGTGGTTGAAGGTTATGAGAAAACAGAGAGAGCACGAGAGTGAGAGAAGAGTGTAAAGAGAAGGGTGATTGAAAAATGAACGTCTCCCTCTCCCCTCATGAAAAGGGTGAGTTATCTTGTTTTATAGTGTGTATGCATGAGTGTTATGGTGAGTGTTGTGTAGTGGATTATTACGTAAAGGCAACCGAAATTCTGGCTTTTGATAGTAGCTTCTCATGCCTATAACTTTTTCAATAGATTCTCAATCAGCTTGAGCTTATGATCCAAGTAAAGGGGACACATAGTACAACAAGATTGATGTTTTTTTTCCATAAATAACTCTTGGATTAAAAGATGAAGGATAGAAAAACACTTAGAAAGGGGGGGGTTTGAATAAGTGTAGCTTTAAAAAACTTGACAGATAAAAATAAATGCACAGTTATTTTTATCCTGGTTCGTTGTTAACTAAACTACTCCAGTCCACCCCCGCAGAGATGATTTACCTCAACTGAGGATTTAATCCACTAATCGCACGGATTACAATGGTTCTCCACTTAGTCAGCAACTAAGTCTTCCAGAGTCTTCTGATCACACACTGATCACTCCAGGAACAACTGCTTAGATACCCTCTAAGACTTTTCTAGAGTCTACTGATCCACACGATCACTCTAGTTACAACCTGCTTAGATCACTTCTAAGACTTCCTAGAGTATTCTGATCCACACGATCACTCTAGTTCCTTACAACTTAATGTAATCAATTCTAAGAGTATTACAAATGCTTCTTAAAAGCGATAATCACAAACTGTGATATTTCTCTTAACGTTTAAGCTTAATCTCACTAATATATTACAACAGCAATGTAGTGAGCTTTGATGAAGATGAAGATTCTGAGCTTTTAATTTGAACAGAGTTTCAGCAAGTTAATAGACGTTGTTTTGGTGCGGAATCGTTAACCTTGCTTCTCATCAGAACTTCATATTTATAGGCGTTTTGAGAAGATGACCGTTGAGTGCATTTAATGCTTTGCGTGTTCCGTACAGCATCGCATTTAATGTTATACGCTTTTGTCAACTACCTCGAGCCTTGTTCACGCTGTGTCTACTGACGTAGCCTAGAATAGCTTTTAACGTTCCTTTTGTCAGTCAGCGTAGCTTGCCACTTGTACTTCCTTCTGATCTGATGTTTGTGAATACAACGTTTGAATATCATCAGAGTCAAACAGCTTGGTGCATAGCATCTTCTGATCTTCTGACCTTGAAGTGCTTCTGAGCGTGATACCATCAGAACTTCAGTGCTTCTGTTCTCTTGTTCTTCTGATGCTTCCATAGACTCATGTTCTGATTCTGCTTCGACTATCTTCTGATGTCTTGCCAGACCATGTTCTGATGTTGCATGCTGAACCCTTTGAGACAAAGCTTCTGAGCGCTGAATTATGCGTACTCTTTATATATTCCCTGAAAAGGAAATTGCATTGGATTAGAGTACCATATTATCTTAAGCAAAATTCATATTATTGTTATCATCAAAACTAAGATAATTGATCAGAACAAATATTGTTCTAACAATCTCCCCCTTTTTGATGATGACAAAAACATATATAAAAGATATGAATTTGCGATCAGAAAGAACAGACGGCAAAAGACAAATTACACAGCTATAGCATAAGCATATGAATATGTCTCCCCCTGAGATTAACAATCTCCCCCTGAGATAAATAATCTCCCCCTGAAATAAATACTCGAAGAACTTTAATAAAAGACTTCCCTGATTATTTCGGTAGAGACGATCATATAAGCTTCTGTCTTCAGAGAATTCATAGCTTCTGACTTCTGCTTCCATTGGACAGCTTCAGAACTAGAATTTCCTTAGATCCCTAGAACACTCACAGCTTCTGATTCCTGCTTCCATCTAGGACAGCTTCAGAACTTGAATTTCTTTGATCTTCTGAACATTCACAGCTTCTGATTTCTGCTTCCATTTAGGACAGCTTCAGAACTTGAGTTTTCTGGATCTTTAGAACATTCGCAGCTTCTGATTTCTGCTTCCCTCGGATAGCTTCAGAGCTTTGAATTTCTACCAACATCACTTCATGCTAGATTTGTATCAGAACATTGTTGAATGTACCAGAGCATCATCTGAGCATCTCTACATCCTGAAATGTTACAGAGCAAAAACTAAACGACAAAAGTCAGCATGAACGAGTCAGAACATAAAATGTATATTAGAACACATGATATGTATCAGAGCCATATAGGCTAAAATAATGTATCAGAGCAAATAGAATTTTGTCAGATCAAATAGACAAATATGGATCAAATTCTATTCTTCTTTCTTGCTTCTGAAGCTTGATAGCACTCAGCTTGCTTCAGTTTCCATGGTTTTTCTTCTTGTGTTTGCTTTGAAGATTCTCTTCACTTCTTTTTACCTGCAAAACACTTAAACCATATAGAACTTGCAGTTCTTGTTAGTGAATGTGTGGGAGCTTTACCCAGCAACTGATAGATTTAATCAAATCATTTATCATTTATCTTCTCCCCCTTTTTGTCATAACATCAAAAAGAATATTTCAAAAGATTCAGATGCAATAAAATGACAAATAAAATTACTGGAATGTAAATCAAGGAAACTTTTCATTGATAATCAAAAGATATTACAAAAGGTTCCTATGTTTAACAAGATGAGAAACATTCCTAGCAAATACATAAAAAGTCATCCCAAGAGGAAATGACTACAAAAATTAAAAACAGCACCCTAGCAGGACACACTCCGTGTCAACCCATCAAGAATCCCTGTGGACTCTTGTCTTCCAGACTGGAACCTCCACTGTAGGAGAGATCCAAGAGTCCAAAGAGGAAGAGAGGGACAGTTCACAGACAGAGAGCTAATGTTGCAAACGGGGCTTTCCCTCAACATAGAAGTTAAGAATATCATTCTTAACCTCCTCCCATAACTCAAGAAAGTCTTCTGTCTTTGGGTGAAAGTTGATAACAACATCAAAGAAGAGGTCTGACTTGAGAGGTATTAGGAGAGCCATCCCGAGATATGCAGAGATCTGTCGCCTTTGAGTCATAGATCTTCAACAGGCTTAGGGTGAACGCTAGGTTTGAGCTAGGATTTTTAAAAGAAAGAAAAAACTTGTTTGAGCAAGAGACGAAAACGGAAGAGAGAGAAAGAAAAACTTGATGAGGAATGCAAAGAGATAGGGAAAGAGAACACAGATAGAGTGAAAAAAAAATATGAGGGAAGGAGAAGCGTTTGAAGAGTGTTTAAAAAAATAAAATGAAACGAATGATGAATAGCATTTAATGTTACGTGACGTGAGGAGAGATAATAAAGACGAATGAGGTGACTAGCACAGTTACCTATGGTCGGCGTCCCTTCAACTGCACGCGCGCTTATCTATGAATAGTAACGACAAGTTTACCATCCCGAGATAAAACGTTACAGCTGTTTTGCTTTAAAAGAGGTTCTGAATCAACTTAGACAATGAAACGTCAGTAATAACCGAATCATAATTTCTAAAAGATTTCAATCAGAACTTCTGATTTAAGAAGAAATCCACATTCATTTCAGAAGATACTCATACATGAGAACTTCTCATCTTCTCATTCTGGGCATAAATCCATACTGATGTTCTTCAGAATGAACTTAAACCTATCTTCAGCCAGGGGTTTTATAAAGATATCAGCCCATTGATGGTCTGTATCAACAAAGTTTAAAGATATAACACCCTTCTGAACATAGTCTCTTATGAAATGATGTTTAATCTCAATATGTTTAGCTTTTGAATGAAGAATAGGATTCTTAGATAAACATATAGCAGAAGTATTATCACAGAATATAGGAATGTTACTCTCAAATATCTGATAATCTTCCAGCTGACTCTTCATCCAGAGCATCTGTGTACTACAACCAGCAGCAGCGACATATTCTGCTTCTGTTGTTGATAGAGCAATAGTTGCTTGCTTCTTGCTATACCAAGAGATCAAATGACTTCCAAGAAATTGGCAACTTCCTGAAGTACTTTTTCTTTCAATTCTGTCTCCAGCATAGTCAGCATCGCAGAATCCTACTAAGTTGTATTCTTTAGATTTTCTGTAAACTAAGCCAACATTAGTAGTACCTTTCAGATACCTTAGAATTCTCTTAACAGCAGTTAAATGAGATTCTCTAGGATCTGATTGGAATCTAGCACACAAACAAACACTGAACAGAATGTCAGGTCTAGAAGCAGTCAGATATAGAAGAGATCCAATCATACCTCTGTATAACTTCTGATCTACCTTCTTACTTACCTCATCCTTACCTAGGATGCATGT
Source organism: Vicia villosa (assembly GCF_029867415.1). NCBI lineage: Eukaryota > Viridiplantae > Streptophyta > Magnoliopsida > Fabales > Fabaceae > Vicia > Vicia villosa. Next base: position 16,388 of record NW_026706310.1, on the reverse strand, counting down.
TGGATGCATAGGAGTTTTGGCTTCTTTGCAGTCTAGAAGATTAAACTTCTTCAGAAGTTCCTTCACATACTTGGTTTGGTGAACGTACGTTCCTTCTGATGTTTGATTTATTTGTATTCCAAGGAAATACTTGAGTTCTCCCATCATGCTCATTTCAAACTCAGCCTGCATAGACTCAGCAAACTCCTTTCCAAGTGTAGCATTAGATGTTCCAAAAATAATATCATCTACATATATTTGACAAATTAAAATATCCCTTTTAAAGGTTTTACAAAAGAGAGTAGTGTCCACTTTTCCTCTAGTGAAACCATTATCCAGAAGGAAAGAACTTAAGCGTTCATACCAAGCTCTGGGAGCCTGTTTCAATCCATACAATGATTTCTTTAGTTTAAAAACATGATTAGGAGACATAGAGTCTTCAAAACCAGGAGGTTGATGGACATAAACTTCTTCATCTATATAACCATTTAAGAAGGCACTCTTAACATCCATTTGATAGAGAGTGATGTTATGTTGAGTGGCAAATGAAATTAATAGACGAATAGATTCTAACCTGGCCACTGGTGCAAAGGTTTCTGTATAGTCAATCCCTTCTTGCTGACTATAACCCTGAGCCACCAGTCTGGCTTTGTTTCTTACCACTTCACCTTTCTCACTGAGCTTGTTTCTGAAGACCCATTTTGTACCGATTATATTGAATCCATCTGGTCTAGGAACAAGATCCCAAACATCATTCCTTGTAAACTGATTCAGTTCTTCTTGCATAGCAATTATCCAGTCTGGATCTTCTAGAGCATGATCAACAGAAGTTGGCTCGATCAAAGATACAAGACCTAATTGACAATCTGCATTGTTCTTAAGGAATGCTCTTGTTCTGATTGGATCATCCTTCTTTCCAAGAATGACATCTTCTGAATGACCAGAGATGAGTCTGGATGATCTTCTGACAGATGGTTCTTCAGATATGCTTAGATCCTCCAGAGAAGCTGATACTTGATCTTCAGATTCTTTGCTTCTGAGAAGCTCTGCTTCTGATGCGTTGCTTCTTGGCTCAACAACTTCTGATATATCAATATCACAATCTGCAAAATTATCAAACTGCTTTGGTTTTTCAGAACCAAGCTTATCATCAAACCTGATATTGATTGATTCTTCTACAATCAATGTTTCAGTATTGTATACTCTATAGCCTTTTGAGCGTTCAGAATATCCAAGAAGGAAACATTTTTGTGCTTTGGAATCAAACTTACCAAGATGATCTTTAGAGTTCAGAATAAAGCATACACATCCAAAAGGATGGAAATATGAAATGTTGGGCTTTCTATTCTTCCACAATTCATAAGGAGTCTTATTTAGAATAGGTCTGATAGAGATTCTATTCTGAATATAGCATGCAGTGTTTATTGCTTCTGCCCAGAAATGCTTAGCCATATTGGTTTCATTGATCATGGTTCTGGCCATTTCTTGTAGAGTCCTATTCTTTCGTTCTACAACTCCATTTTGCTGTGGAGTTCTAGGACAAGAGAAATCATGGGCAATGCCATTCTCTTTGAAGAATTCTTCAAAGGATCTGTTCTCAAATTCACCACCATGATCACTTCTGACCTTTATGATTTTACACTCTTTTTCAGATTGAATCTGAATGCAGAAATCAAAGAACACTGAATGAGTCTCATCCTTGTGTTTCAAGAATTTTACCCATGTCCAGCGGCTATAATCATCTACGATGACTAATCCATATTTCTTCCCTCTGACAGATGCTGTTTTGACTGGGCCAAACAGATCAATGTGCAAGAGTTCTAATGGCCTTGAGGTAGAAACAACATTCTTGGACTTGAATGCAGGTTTGGAGAACTTGCCCTTCTGACATGCTTCACAAAGAGCATCTGATTTGAATTTCAGATTAGGGAGTCCTCTGACAAGATTCAGTTTGTTAATCTGAGAAATCTTTCTCAAACTAGCATGACCTAATCTTCTGTGCCAGACCCACTGCTCTTCAGAAACAGACATAAGACAAGTCACCTTCTGACTCATAAGATCTTGCAGATCTGTCTTATAGATGTTGTTCTTCCTCTTGCCTGTAAATAGGATTGAGCCATCCTTCTGATTTACAGCCTTGCAAGACTCTTGATTAAAGATTATATCATAACCATTGTCACTCAATTGACTGATAGATAAGAGATTATGTGTTAATCCTTCTACAAGAAGTACATTAGAAATGGAAGGAGAGTTACCAGACTTTATAGTTCCAGAGCCAATTATCTTGCCCTTTTGATCTCCTCCAAACTTGACTTCTCCTCCAGACTTAAGCACCAGGTCTTGGAACATAGACCTTCTTCCTGTCATGTGTCGTGAGCATCCAGAGTCCAGGTACCATGACATGTTGTGCTTTGTCCTTTTTGCAGTCAAGGATATCTGCAATAGGAATAATCTTATCCTTAGGTACCCACATCTTTTTGGGTCCTTTCTTGTTAGATTTTCTCAAGTTCTGATTGAACTTGGGTTTAACATTATAAGCAATAGGAGGAACAGCATGATAATTCTTAATGTGAGTTTCATGATATTTCCTAGGTTGTGTCACATGCTTTTTGGTGTGTGTTATGTGAAAACTTTGAGCATGTCACCCTCAAAACCAATGCCAACTCTTTTGTTTCCAGACACAGCATATATCATAGAAGCTAGCTGACTTCTGCCAATACTTCTAGATAAGAACTTCCTGAAACTTAAATCATATTCTTTCAGAATATGGTTTAGACTAGGAATGGATTTTTCTGAATCAGAAGGAGATCCAACATTATTGGATAGTTTTAAAAGTTTTTCTTTTAATTCAGAATTCTCCAACTCAAGCTTCTTTGTTTCAAATTCAAATAGCTTTTTCAGCTTTTTGTATTTGAGACTGATTTGAGACTTGAGTTCCAGAAGTTCAGTTAGACCGGAAACTAACTCATCTCTAGTAAGTTCAGAAAATACCTCTTCAGAATCTGATTCTGATGTAGATTCTTATCCGTCATCTTCTGTCGCCATCAGCGCACAGTTAGCCTGCTCATCTTCAGAGTCTGAATCATCTTCTGACTCATCCCAGGTTGCCATAAGACCTTTCTTCTTATGAAACTTCTTCTTGGGATTTTCCTTCTGAAGATTTGGACATTCATTCTTGAAGTGTCCAGGCTCATTGCATTCATAGCACATGACCTTCTTCTTGTCAAATCTTCTGTCATCAGAAGATTCTCCACGTTCAAATTTCTTTGAACTTCTGAAGCCTCTGAACTTCCTTTGCTTGGTCTTCCAGAGTTGATTTAGCCTTCTGGAGATCAAAGACAGTTCATCTTCTTCTTCAGATTCTGATTCTTCAGGATCTTCTTCTCTAGCCTGAAAAGCGTTAGTGCATTTCTTGATATTGGATTTTAATGCAATAGACTTACCTTTCTTTTGAGGCTCATTTGCATCCAGCTCTATTTCATGACTTCTCAAGTCACTGATAAGCTCTTCCAGAGAAACTTCATTCAGATTCTTTGCAATCTTGAATGCAGTCACCATAGGACCCCATCTTCTGGGTAAGCTTCTGATGATCTTCTTTACATGATCAGCCTTGGTGTATCCCTTGTCAAGAACTCTCAATCCAGCAGTAAGAGTTTGAAATCTTGAAAACATCTTTTCAATGTCTTCATCATCCTCCATCTTGAAGGCTTCATACTTCTGGATTAAAGCTAGAGCTTTAGTCTCCTTGACTTGAGCATTTCCTTCATGAGTCATTTTCAAGGACTCATATATGTCATAGGCCGTTTCCCTGTTAGATATCTTCTCATACTCAGCATGAGAGATAGCATTCAGCAAAACAGTTCTGCATTTATGATGATTCCTGAAAAGCTTTTTCTGATCATCATTCATTTCTTGCCTTGTCAGCTTTACGCCTCTGGCATTTACTGGATGTTTGTAACCATCCATCAGAAGATCCCATAGATCACCATCTAGACCAAGAAAGTAACTTTCCAGTTTATCTTTCCAGTATTCAATGTTTTCACCATCAAATACCGGCGGTCTAGTATAACCGTTGTTACCGTTGTATTGCTCAGCAGAGCCAGATGTAGATGCAGGTGTAGGTGTAGACTTTTCACTTTCATCGACCATCTTTTACTGAAGCGTTTTTCTCTTCCTGAATCTTTTCTAAACACGGTTAAGTGCTTGCACCTTAGAACCGGCGCTCTGATACCAATTGAAGGATAGAAAAACACTTAGAAAGGGGGGGGTTTGAATAAGTGTAGCTTTAAAAAACTTGACAGATAAAAATAAATGCACAGTTATTTTTATCCTGGTTCGTTGTTAACTAAACTACTCCAGTCCACCCCCGCAGAGATGATTTACCTCAACTGAGGATTTAATCCACTAATCGCACGGATTACAATGGTTCTCCACTTAGTCAGCAACTAAGTCTTCCAGAGTCTTCTGATCACACACTGATCACTCCAGGAACAACTGCTTAGATACCCTCTAAGACTTTTCTAGAGTCTACTGATCCACACGATCACTCTAGTTACAACCTGCTTAGATCACTTCTAAGACTTCCTAGAGTATTCTGATCCACACGATCACTCTAGTTCCTTACAACTTAATGTAATCAATTCTAAGAGTATTACAAATGCTTCTTAAAAGCGATAATCACAAACTGTGATATTTCTCTTAACGTTTAAGCTTAATCTCACTAATATATTACAACAGCAATGTAGTGAGCTTTGATGAAGATGAAGATTCTGAGCTTTTAATTTGAACAGAGTTTCAGCAAGTTAATAGACGTTGTTTTGGTGCGGAATCGTTAACCTTGCTTCTCATCAGAACTTCATATTTATAGGCGTTTTGAGAAGATGACCGTTGAGTGCATTTAATGCTTTGCGTGTTCCGTACAGCATCGCATTTAATGTTATACGCTTTTGTCAACTACCTCGAGCCTTGTTCACGCTGTGTCTACTGACGTAGCCTAGAATAGCTTTTAACGTTCCTTTTGTCAGTCAGCGTAGCTTGCCACTTGTACTTCCTTCTGATCTGATGTTTGTGAATACAACGTTTGAATATCATCAGAGTCAAACAGCTTGGTGCATAGCATCTTCTGATCTTCTGACCTTGAAGTGCTTCTGAGCGTGATACCATCAGAACTTCAGTGCTTCTGTTCTCTTGTTCTTCTGATGCTTCCATAGACTCATGTTCTGATTCTGCTTCGACCATCTTCTGATGTCTTGCCAGACCATGTTCTGATGTTGCATGCTGAACCCTTTGAGACAAAGCTTCTGAGCGCTGAATTATGCGTACTCTTTATATATTCCCTGAAAAGGAAATTGCATTGGATTAGAGTACCATATTATCTTAAGCAAAATTCATATTATTGTTATCATCAAAACTAAGATAATTGATCAGAACAAATCTTGTTCTAACAAAAGAGAGTACTAGGGGTACTCATCCCTTACAAGAGAAACAAGTAAAACCTGAACAGCAATAACAGAAAATCATCTACATAAAAAAGGGTTTTTAAACCACTCATAGAAATTACATTTAATTCTATCATTTGCTACAATTGCAAGCCACCACCACGTATACCAAAGAATCGAGTAGAAAACTTCGTCGCTGTCAGATACCGCATTATTGAAAATTATGTCGTTCCTCGACTTCCAAATACACCACCAAATAGTCAACCAAATTGCCAACGTCGTTTTAGTTGGAAGTTTGGCCGACAGCAAGTTCACATTCGACAGAAACTGAGTGCAACAATCAGCAGCAGAGAGGTTATCTAGATCCAGCCAAACAGATATGTTTCGCCATAGACTATGTAACTTTGAACAACAAATGAATAGGTGATACCGGTCCTCACTTTGTTGAGCACAAAATGCGTACAGATCTTCATGATTATGCAGAATAATATTTCGTCGTGGAAAATGATTTATGGTTGGAAATCTGTCCAACAACAATCTCCAGCCAAAAATCTTCAATTTAGATGGCACCTGAGCCTCCCAAATCACCTTCATCCCAAGTAAGCTGCTAGCCTCCAACTCTACATCAACATTTTCTTGCATAAGCATTTTATAACAAGAACGGACCATAAAACTCTTTGACGTGTCAAGCGGCCAAATAAGAACATCTACTGAATTAGGATTCAGAGAAATATCCCTCAACAGAATTTGCAGCTCTTCCATTTCAGCTGTTGCCTCAAATCCCATCACCTCTTCCGCTCTCAGAATCGACCAGTGCCATGATGCTTGACACCAAAAGCCCATGTTCATAACCGTTTCTTCTTTGAATGATGATTCCTGGTACAAATATGGAAAAAGGGCAGCCAAAGGAACACTGCCCAGCCAGCAAGAGGACCAAAATTTGGCTAAATTGCCATTACCAATATGAACTTTAATATTATGACTAACACCACAATTATGACCACACAGATCTAATAAGTCCCTCCACCAAAGAGAGTCTTTTGCTGAATATCTATCCTCATCACTTTTCCACAACTTTGATCTCAAGTCTCCATATCTATGCTTCATGAGTCCATTCCAAATAGCATCATCCTCCACCATGAATCTCCATACCCACTTGGATAGTAAAGCAATATTAAATTTACCAATATCCTTAACACCAAGCCCCCCTGTTTTTTTGACTTGCAGACTTGATCCCATTTAACCCAAGCCACTCCCCTTTTGTCAACAACACCTTGCCACAAGAATTTCCTTTGAATTACTCTAATATCTTTTGCAATTTTTACTGGTAGCTTATAAAACGACAGCTGAAAACTCGGTATGTAAGACAGCACGCTGTTCAGTAATGTGACTCTACCCCCAATGGAAAGCAATTTTCCTTTCCAAGCTGATAATTTCGCCTTCAACGAGCGGATAACCGGCTTCCAGAATTTTGCTGTTCTTTGATTGCCTCCCACCGTGAAACCGAGGAACTTAAATGGAAGATTGTCAACCTTGCAACCTATGAAAGACGCTGCAGCCTGCACAAAAATAGGAGAACTCCCTACAGCATATAACTTAGTCTTAGAGAAATTAATTCTAAGGCCAGAGACGATTTCGAATCCCCTAAATAACGCCTTCATAGTCCACAAATTATCCCACGATCCTTCGCCAAACAATATTGTATCATCCGCAAACTGTAATAAGTTGTATTCCACCTCACTCGATAAATGAAATCCCTTGAAAGAGCCTACCAAAGAAGCATGTCTCACCATCCCCGCTAGGCCTTCCTCCACGATTGTGAAAAGAAAGGGAGATAACGGGTCTCCCTGTCTTAAACCCCTTGTGACTTTGAAATCTTCGGTTGGGCTGCCATTGACCAGAATAGCCATAGAGCTAGTGAACACAACGGACTCCATCCACTTCATCCATCTATCGCCAAATCCCATACGATTTAACATGAATCTCAAGAATCTCCAATCCACGCAATCATAAGCTTGGGCAAAATCCACTTTACAAATTATACACTCCTTCTTATATCTCTTAGCATAATCAATTATTTCGTTTGTGACCAAAACACCGTCTAGGATTTGTCTACCCGGGATGAACGCCGTTTGGTTGGGTGAGATCAACTTACCTATAACCCTCCTCAGTCTTTTCACAAGCAGCTTCGAGATAATTTTAAGGAGACCACTAATAAGGAAAATGGGTCTATATTCATCAAGACTTTGCAGATTGTCACATTTGGGAATGAGAACAAAAAATGCAGCAATCACCTCTTTGGGCAGTTTACCACCTTTGTGGAAGTTTTGAATAAAATCTACAATCTCCTTGCCAACGATATCCCAGCATTTTCTGAAAAATTCGAGATTGAACCCATCCGGCCCGGGGCTTTTGTCACCTTCCCCATCGAACACTCTCTCTTTAATTTCATCTTCAGAAAAAACTGCTTCTAAGCAACCAGCTTCTAAGTCAGACAGATGGTTAAACACAAGATTACTCAGCCTGGGTCTTGTCATACCCTAATTTTTGCCCCCCTGAGATGACATATCTTCAGGATTTTCATCAAGTCAAAGTAAGTACCTAGGACAGTCTGGCATTCAATCGAGGGTGTTCAAAGACAAGAAAATTCAGGCAAAGGATCAATCAATAGAAGGATTAGTCTCTAATACAAGCATAAGACTCAAAATCCTCATTATTACACCTATGATTGATTAAGACACCCAGTTATCTAAGTACAGGATTACTCAGATCAACAGACTAGGGTTTGGAGCCTATCAAGGACTAAAATCAGGGATCACCTTTGGGAAACCCTAAAAAGCCCCAGGGGATCATTCAAAGACATCAATCATCTACAAATAACTCATATGACAAGATCCACTGGACATTACACCCCAATTCAAAGTCTACAGTCATTATTTTCATATGGTCGACAATTAGGGTTTTTGACCTAATTCACCAGGATGGTTGACTTTTAATCAGGGCATGGATCCAAAACTCAATACATGATTCAAGAATCTCTACTACCTCAATATAATCCCTTTACATCATTCATTTGAGGAGAAGATCTTGTTTCTTCACAAAAGCCCAAAAAATTCACTTTGTCAGGAAAAGTCAACTGTGTGGGATCATCATTGACTTTTAAGGTTTTTGGTCAAAAAATGACTTTCAAAGATCAATATCATCAATATATGGATGTCAAAGTCATTTGACCAAAGAAATTCAAAGAAATTCATCAAGGAGCAAAAAGTCGGGAATTAGGGTTTTTGAGGGCATGGTGAGAACTCAAAATTTCACCTACACAACTCAAAAAACTTCCAACATGAAAGTTGTAGATCTTGCAAAATAAAACAACATCTTACAAAGGAACTTTTTTCAAAAGATCAACCATTTAAGGGTTTTGGAGATTTTGAAGTTTTAGGTCATAAACACTTAGAAAATTTTCTAAGTGTTTTAACCTAGTTTTCATCCAACTTTGGGCTCATTTTTCACAAATTTCCCAAATGATTCTGAAGAAGACATAAACTAATGATTTAAAGTAGATGTTTAGGGCTTTCCAAATTGTGTTCAACCTTCTCCAAATTCAATTTGAGCTAAGAGTTATGCTTGTCCAAAGTTGGCCTCATGAAGTAAAATTATAGGTCATGAGCAAATTGGAACTTTGCAATTTTGTGCATTTTTGCTTCACTAATGGATGCTACACGACCCATAACATGTCTGAAACAATACCATGCATTCATTTTCACCATGCCATGATAATTGAAGAAGATTCCTAAAACAAGAACATGTGATTATGTAATGATTACTTTTGAGAATTTATGGCAAATTGATGAATCACCCAAGGAATCTTCTCACCAACCAATTAGAGCTCACTTTGCATCTGAATTGTCCCCTAAGATCAGATAGAATCAATGGATAGGGGAGGTGGCTCGAAAATGCAATGATCACACTTGGATATTCTTTGAAATTTCTTCATGGCTAAGAAACCAAACTTGCTTCACTAAGCAAGCTCACTCTCCCAATCAGTACTGAGACATTTGCCTATAAATAGAGGCCTCATTCTCATTCAAAAAACACACCAAAGCAACCATATTCCTTGCTTTCTCTTTCTCTTCTCATGTTCATTGTTTTTCAAAGTTCTTTGGCAAGAAGAATCGATTTCTTCAAACCAGAGCTTATCTTTGGAAAGTGAGCATTCTAACATCTCAAGGGAGGTCATTTGAGGTGATCCAAGCACCTGGATCACTTCTGTAAGTAGAGGAACACCATTGTTGCTCTCACTTTGGAGCATTTGCAGTTGGAGGTCCATAGAGTGATTCAGGAGGTTTCAAGTCAAGCCAATCATCCAGGCACACTCCTCAGGTCATAGTGAAGCTAACCAGATGGCTGCAGCTCATCTGTAACTCCAAATTCAACAACCTCCATGTTCACTTGAAGCTGAAATCGAGGGAGGTCCATAGAGCAATTCAGGAGGATCCAAGCTCCAATAAGCATTCAGTTAGCATCATTGAGTCTCAAGGAAGCTATTGAGATCATTCATTCAAACCCAGTTGCTCTCAATCATCCTCACGACCTCCATTTTCAGAGGTAAGTTTCTGAACTTCACCTCTTTAATTTAAGCACTCACTGAGTTAAATCTCGATTCTATCTTGTTTAGCATCATCAGAGGATTGAAAACCCTCTATCATCTTGCATTTATTCATCTTGTTTGTCATTTAATTTCAAATTTAGGGTTTATATGTTCTTAGAGTTTTCTGAGAAATTAGGTAGCTATAGTTCATATAAATAAATATTAGTTACATATCTGGATTCGTGAGGAAATTTAGAACAAGATTGATGTTTACATCATGTCATTTAGTTGAGAAACCAGAGAGTTAGGATTTTGAAAATCTTTGAGCTCGAGGAAGAAGATGACTATGGCCATGGCGCGCAAAATTTGAATCTGGGGCCAAAGTTTATTTTATTTTGAATGGTATGCGTTCCTTAAACGACTGAACAAACTTGCCCTAGTGGCCTCCCATACGCCCTTAGTCTCATCATGCCTCAAGTCTGGGGTTCGAATCCCCCTCGCCCTAGACTTTTTTATTCTTTTATTTTTCAATGATTTACTAGTTGTTTTGAAACATAACCAAATGAATGCAAGTTACTATCACCACACGCGCGTTGGCTCAGTGGTGTTTGTTTTGAGTGTGTGACCTAGAGGGCGTGGGTTCAAACCCTCCAAGGGCCAAAACTATCTTTTTTAACACACAATTTCTTTCATTTTCTCACAAACTTCACATATTTATTTAACCTATCAAATTAATTTATTTTCACTTCATTTTTCACACACTTATCATTTAATATACCTATTTTGTGAATAATAAAAAAAATCATAAAAATATTATTTATTTCATATATTTTTATTAGGTTTAAAATAGTATGTTTTAAGTGTTTTCTTAAATACTTTAAATACATATATTCACTTTGTTTTAACCTAATCATTTTGTAAATAAAGTTTATGATAAAACCCTAATTGTTTAGGTCTTAATTAAGTAAAAATCTTTATTTTTACTTTGATTAAGTTGACTTTTGTCAATATTCAAAACTGTTTTCAATCTCTAATTAAACGGATGATTAAGGTTTTCAAACAACAAAACCTTGTATCATTCCAAATCATTTTCAAATTGCTTTTACACCAGTACTGTAAAGTACTGGGCCTCTAATAGAGTGTAAGTCCCAAACACCTTCTCTTCTTAGCTTGTTTTCAAAACTGTATTTTCAAAATCTTCTTTCTGTTTTCAAAACATTCTTCTGGTATTTGAAGGGCATTATTCCCGGTGAAACTCTTCAGATACCTATGTGACCTTTGTCCATCTTCACTTCTTCTGTTTTCAAAAACCATTAACTATTTGTTATATATATTCAACTGTTATCAACAAAACAACAAAAATACTGTTGAGGCTCTGTACATACTTCTTCAATGGCCTCCACTCCATCCAGGTTAGGCTTTACAAGCTTTCCATTTACAGTCTTTATTTAAATTACTGTCAAATATAAACTGTGCATATATTAGTTTAGAACTACGTTTGAGTATAAACCTTAGGACAGTTAAACTATATATATTATAGGAATATGGCCTAGGATTGAGAATGTCTTCCCGGTGAAGGCTCTTTCCTAATTAGAGATCTGTAGTTCAAACCCCCCAAGATGAATTATTCCCGGTGAAACATCTTGGTAAAAACCTTAGAATCCAAATAATAGGACACATCCACCCAAAGAGGAATTATTCCCGGTGAAACCTCTTACCCATTTGCTTAGAGCCAAAATAAGTTCAAAACTACATAGCTTTCTCTTGTGCTATAACAAGGACCCTCGATTAGCCTCCTCTTGGGCTTTGTACAAGGACCCAAAGGCTTCTTAAAAGCATTTCCAGCTTCCTCTTGAGCTTGTATACAAGGACCCATCAGGTTTCTTATAAACATAGGAACAGGTCTTTAGCCACCTTTTAGCCTACCCTGGTGAGTTTCTTCCAATTTAAACCAGACTTTAAACAAGCTAAGTTTGTCTCAATTTTGCATTGAGTACACCTTTTGGAATGAGAGACATGGACAGTCTCTGTCACCCTTATCATCATCAATCTTCCTTAGCAGAGTCTAGGATCTATGTTTATCTTCTCCTCAGCATGTGTCAGCCTTCATCTTGGGCTTTAAACAAGAAGTCTCCATTAGATAATCTTTCTGCCATCCATTTTTTCAATCAATAAATCCCTGGAAAGGGTTAGCTTCCACACATTCCTTCATTTCAATAAAACCCCTGGAAAGGGTTAGCCTCCAAAGTCAATTAAAATCAACCTCCATTTCAATAAATCCCTGGAAAGGGTTAGCTTCCACACATTCTTTCATTTTTAATATAAACCCCTGGAAAGGGTTAGCCTCCAAAGTCAATTAATAAATGTCAATAAAAAAGATTCATTTCTCTTAGGAGATAATTTCCCCAAAAGAGTCAAAACCCCTGGAAAGGGTCAGCCTCCAAAAACATGATAAAGTCAGTCTTTTAACAGACAAATTCACCAGCTGAGTCAAAATCCCTGGAAAGGGTTAGCTTCCAAAGAAAAACAGTCTTTTAATAAATAAAACCTCCTCAGTAGAGTCAAAACCAACAAAAACAGTTAGCCTCAACCTTGGGCTTCATACAAGGCACCCAAACAATAAAACTCCCCTGTCAAGAGTCAGCCTCAACCTTGGGCATTGTACAAGGCAGATAATAGAGTCTCCCCAGTGAGTTCTTCATCATTCAGTAGCCACAACCTTGGGCTTTGTACAAGGCAGATAAACCATATTTTCATGTGTCAAAGATTCCTAACACTTAGGATCTTTTCCCCATAGAGTCATCCATACTCAGTTTATTTAAGAGTCTGCCACAACCTTGGGCTTTGTACAAGGCAGAAAATAATGTTTTCCCTAGCTAGAGTCAGCCACAACCTTGGGCTTTGTACAAGGCACATAAAATAGAGTCATTCATTCAATTATCCTCAACAGTTAGCCACAACCTTGGGCTTTGTACAAGGCACATAAATAGAGTCTCCCTAAGTAGAGTCAGCCTCAATTCTGGGCTTTGTACAGAACACAAAAATACCCTGTAATTAATCCCCATTGGAGTCATCTCCCAGAAACATAATATTAATTAATCAATCAAAAAGCCTCAAGCTTGGGCCTCATACAAGCCAGCTAAAGTCAAATCTTTTATACAGTAGATAGACATAGCTTATCTCTATAGAGAGATATTTTTACTACTCTACCACATTCAAACAAACATTACATTTCATTTCAATTTTTTATCAAGTCTCCCATTTAGGATTTTGAAAGGCATGAGCTGGCAGTAAAACCCAGACATGTGGTAACTTTCCCTAATTTGGATGAGCAACTTTCTTTCATTTAAGAGGCATTTGACTGGTATACTTGCACATACACAAGTAAGGTCCCCCTCTTGAATGAAATGAATTCAGTTATTCTGTCACTCCTTTAAATGTTTGTGGTAGAATAGTACAAATACCTCTCTGTAGAGATAATTTCATGTCTCTTTACTGTAAACAGAGATTTAATTCCAAGCTTCAACCTTGAGCTTCAAGCAAGGCACCAAAAACATTAATTTCCCTAGTTAGTTCCCCGAACTACATTAAGCTCTGACTTCCACTAGGGATATGTAGGCATGAGGTTCACAAGGAATCTCAGCGAGCTAATAAAATACCAAAAATAGTCAGTTTGTCTGTCTGTCTTTCTTTAATCAATTCAATTCCTTCTCCTAATACAAAGGAGAAACTTTCCCAATCATTATCAATAAACACAAACACAATGACACAGAGAAGGTTCCTGTAGAGTACTACAGATATGTAGGGTGTTTAAACACTTCCCTATGTATAATCGACCTCCCGGACTCCAGAATTTCTAGTCTAGGTGAAATCCCCACACTTAGCAAACTCCTAGGGTTTAGTTGAGATCTTTTTTTCCCTTTCCTACTCGTAGGACCAATAAGAAAGTTCATGTGATATCGTAGGAAGAACTGAAACAAAATTCATCCCACCACGGGCGCATTCTCCTTCCAAATTTCGCGTGAAGGGTTTAGCGTGCCGTCCTCCCAAGTGAAACGGGGAGGTAAAGAAAACGACCACCACAGAAAAATGGCGACTCTGCTGGGGATATAAGTGTTAAAAACCTTGGTTTTTCATCCAAACCAATGGTTGACCTGTTGCTGGTCCAGCCCCAATGAGGAATTAGGGATGCCAAATTCCCCCTCAAACAAGAGAGGTCCTGCCTAACCTCTGTGTCATATCATGTGTTTGCTGCATATATATTTGTTTATTTTTGTTTATTCTGTATCGGGAAAGGGCTTGATTCCCCCTTGTGGTGAGAAATCCTATACCCGGATTTGAGTGCAACATAAGATAGGATGGAGGATGTCTTCCCGGTGAAGGCCCTCTAATCTTGGTTCACAATTCTACTCTTGGGATTTGCCTGGCTGGTTGTGATTAACTGCGCCACTGCATTCCGAGACTGATTTGTACCAGGAGGACCTAGAAACACATTAACCCCACTTAAAGCCTTTTTTTTAGGACGTAGAGCGGTGATTACGGAAGTAATTGTCACGCAGATACTACACTCAGGGAAAACTCTCTTATAGATACCAATCAACGTATCTTTAAGGTTGAGCAAAAACTCTGAGACCCCTAGAACCCGTTCTACAGGTACAAAAATCCTTAACCTTAGTTTACCATTGGGGCGGGGATTGCGTTTGGACTTCATGACCACTATACCCTTCAACGCCATGTTTGTTTTAAAACTTTTGTGTGTGCATTCATGCATTCATGCATCATTCATTAATAAACAACTAAAAACAAAAACAAAAAGAGTCTTTTTCGAGTCGTTTTTCAAGGAAACTAAATAACGAACGTTTTGAACTTCAGAGAAAGAGAGAAACGGAGAAAGGACTTAAGGATCTATATTATGGATTACGGAAGAAAGAGAGCTAGGAAATACACTTTCAAGATTCCCCAGGTCGAGGAACTGGGAAAGCTCGGAAAACTGGTGGTCAACCCCCAGGCTTTCAAGGAGAAGTATGGAAAACTTCTGCCTTTGCTCAATACCAACATTGTGGATGGGATCCTTCCCACCTTGGTACAGTTTTACGATCCAACGTATCACTGCTTCACCTTTCCAGATTATCAGCTCATGCCTACGTTAGAGGAGTACTCTCGTCTGATTGGAATACCCGTGTACGCGCAAGATCCGTACTCCGGTTTGGAAAAGAATCCTGACGACATTATCATTGCTGCAACTACTCCTTTGAACGTAGTCGACATCAGAACTCATATAGTGAGTAGAGGAGGAATTCAAGGATTGCCCTCCAAATTCCTGTTTGATCAAGCTCGGTACTTCGTCAGCATCCAAGATATGAGCGCTTTTGAGGAAGTCTTGGCTTTGCTTATCTACGGATTGTTTTTGTTCCCTAACATTAACGATTTCGTCGACATCAACGCAATTAAGATCTTCTTGATTGGAAATCCAGTTCCAACCTTGCTTGCGGATGCTTATCACTCTGTGCATTCAAGAAACCTGCAGCGAGGAGGATTAATCACATGCTGCGTACCGTTGTTATACGAATGGTTCGTTTCGCACCTGCCAAAGTCTAGCACTTTCTGGAACATGAGGGATGACCTTTACTGGTCACAGAAAATCATGTCTCTCACTCATACAGACATTGATTGGTGTAGTCCTGACAACGACGAAACCAAGATCATCTTCAGTTGCGGAAGTTTTCCCAACTTACCCCTTATTGGAACTAAGGGAGGAATCAGTTACAATCCAGCTTTAGCCCGTCGTCAATACGGCTATCCTATGAAAAATATTCCAAGTAACATCCAATCGGAGGGTCTGTTCTTCAAGAACATCGACGATCATGGCAACATGCTGAAGAAGGAAATTGTCCAAGCCTGGCGTCTTGTTCACAGCAAAGGGAGAAGATTGTTAGGAAAACATCTTTGCATCTCCCTGGATCCTTACCTTCAATGGGTACGCGTCAGAGCATTCAAGCTCAGGATGCCATATCAACATCAAGAACCTATTCCCCTAAGGGAACCAATTTACCTTTTCTCCACCGATGTTGAAAAACTACAAGCGGCATTAAACAAGGTATGCCAAGAAAGGAATGCTTGGAGGAACAAGTATCGAATTGTCAACACGGAAAATGTTGAGATTTAAAACATCCTAAGAAGGAAGGATGAGTTACTTGAAGTACTCGATCGACAAGTGACACAATCGTCACTTTCTCATCATATCCCTCCTGCTTCCTGGATCATCGATCAACTCACGTCAGAGAACGCTCAGCTCAAGAAACAGAAGAAGATGTTAGAACGTGAAGTCGGCTCATCATCAAAGTTTTAGAGTCCTTTCTCTCAGTTTCTCTGTATTTCCATTT